>NC_141699.1:782936572-782964072 GCF_964263255.1 Lissotriton vulgaris
AGAAGCGGAAGACATGGAGGCGCATTACCCAAGCCGGGAACATTCATTTTTAGGCACGGGATAGAAGTGAGTCATTCAGAACCACAGGATGCCAAGACTCGAACCAGGCTTTCCAACTTCATAGTCTGAAACTGTAGCCTTTCTGCTGCGTTGTATCGGCCTATTCTGGAGCTTTTGTTGAAGTGCTTCTGTTTTGATGAGTGAGGGCGACATAAGAGGCCCCAGCTCGCCTCGGTTCACATCCAGGGTCATTCTTGAAAACTCACAGTGGAAGCTTCTCCCAGCCTCAGCTCTTTGGACCCGAGGCCATGAGGGACGCGTGTCCAAGCTTGTCCCAGGAAGGAGCGCCCACCCCAGGATGGCAACATCGGTGATAAGATGGTTTCTTTCTATTCGCAGCCAACTGTGGGGTTCCTTCCACACCTCCACCCGATGGTGCAGCCAGCAGGGCCAGGGCAGAGCGCCTGGGGCGGGCAGACTTCTACCGAAAGCAGGAGAGGCTCCTGCCCTCCGGCACTTCCCTGCCCCCCCCACCCCTGCTGACAGCTCCTGTGTTGCACTCGACCCAGGGGTGTCCAACGCAGCTCCAAGAGGGCGAGAAGCATGGCAGACTTCTACCCAAAGCAGGAGAGGCTTCTACCCTCTGGCTCTTCCCAGCTGATGTATTCATAATGAATACACTAATGATGCTCTCCACATGTCCTTTTCAGGAAAAAAACGCCCCCTAATCTTCACATGTTGCTAATATGTAGGAGTAAGCAGTCTATTTACAAAGCTTCCCTATTCACATTAACCAGAGTCTAACTCCTTATTGACAAGGGAACACTCAATGTATTTCCCATTTCTAACCCGAATAGCCTCATAAAAGCACTTAATGATGACAAATGCACATAGGCTAGGTTTTTTCCACGCGTGTCTCGAGATGCTATGGCATCGCCATTTCTCTGGAGCTTTTTTTTCAGCTAATCGTTCAAAGCACAGATGCGTTTATTTATTTTCTTCACGGGTTTAGTATTGTGTGGGATGAATAATCCAGACACAATGGTGGGGGTCCCTCTGACGAAAGTGACTAATGTAGGGACACGTGTGAGGAACTTAAAGTGTTTCTGATAAGACTTTCGGCCGAACTATGACGTGAGAGCTTATTTTTTTCTTCGCTGGACGCAGTGTCATCTTTATACTGCTTGCGGTTTTTTGGGGGTCTTTTTAAATAATTGGGCAGCCTTCACAACATCTGCCTCTGCAGGCTGCAGCACACAGAGGCGCTACCTCAACTCCGGTTGCAGCCAGTGCTCCTGCTCAACACCCGCCTTCTTCACTTTGAGGCTGCTGCTTGGCCATGGACGAGGGGAGGAGGAAAAGGAAGGGCCTATGAACTTCCCCAGGACGCGTGTAAGGTAAGCAGCCCCCAATATAATAACTCTACATGGGGAAAAAAGTTGTGTCTTTGTTTAAATAGTGCTTCTGTAATCAGCTGATCCTCGTTAGTTTGCAAGCAATTAATGAACGCCACAGCATCACTCGTCGCCACCACAACATCACTCAGCGCCACCACAGCATCAATCTGTGCAATCATTCAACAACAACTGGTTCAAATATGTTCTCTCAATGTTTCAAGCTTTATTACAAATTTCACAAAAAGATGTTAATATTTCACTTCTGTTCTTGGATTTTCGTCACAATAAAATACACAGAACATAATCTTCAAATAAGTTATTTACAAAAGTTTAAGCTATTACCATTATAAATTACAATAACTTTTATTTAAGTATTAATTATTAAAAAATAAATTAAAAAAGCCATTGTTATTTGTAATAGCAATACATCTAAGTCACGTAAATACAACACATATTGCATTACAAATGCTATAGGTGTCACATTTGCGAAAGTTTAAGCTATTGGCATTGTAAATGACAAAGCTATTAATTTAGCTATTTTCGAAACCAACACAAATACAAAATGTGTCATTTACAATACCAATAGCTCAAACCTTCCTAATGCGAGACCTATTGCATTGCAAATGCTTGTTTCTTTATCCCTTCTTTCCTCCCTTTACCTTTCCCCGCCGCTGCTGCCCCCGCGGCCCCTCCCCCCCCCCCAGCGCGACCGGCCCAAACCAGCTCCTCTCCCTGCTCCCGCCTCCCAGCTGTCCAGCACTCCCCAACCCCTACTTAATGGCGGCGGGCACGCAGCTGGTCCACCGCAGGCGCATCAAAGGCAAGCACGTCTGTGCCCGTCCGCGACTAGCACCAGGAACCCTGGACCTAGCCCGGCAACGCTACGACCCAGCAGCACTCCACGCACTCAACCCAGGCTGCAACAACAACTGCAAACTAGCATCACCAGCCGACACCCATGGACCCTTCAGCTGTCACCGCTGCCGGCACACCTGCAGCACCGCCAAGAACACGGATCCAGCACAACCCGCCCACAAGAACACAACCGAACCGAAGACCATGCAATGCATCTTCCTCAACGTCCGATCCCTCCACAAACACGCCACAGAAATATGGGACCTCCTCGACAGCACCACCCCGGATGTAGCATTCTTCACCGAAACCTGGACCGGACATAGCCATCCCCCAAGGATACAAGATCTACAGGAAGGACCGCCCCACCCACCCAGGAGGAGGAATCGCCATCGTCCACAAATCCAGCCTCCGCCTAAGCACACTCCCTGACGAGTCCACAGAGCTGATGGAACACCTTCACTTCAAGATACTGGCCAGCCCCACTACCGCCCTCCGAGGAACCCACATCTACCAACCCCTAGACCCCGCGGACCCTTCGCCAACTCCATCACGGACATTATCTCCCCGCAGGCTATCTCATCCACCAACTACACTCTACTGGGAGACCTCAAATTCCACCTCGACAATCAACTGGACCCCACCACCACATGCCTCCTGGACAACCTCCACAACATTGGACTCTGCCAGATCGTGACCGAGCCCACGCACTGATGAACTGGACGAGTCGTGGACTTTGGATTCCGGCTGTGTATGCAAGTGTGACTCCATTTTAAAGAGCTGGAGGAGCGTAATTTCTTCGCCCTACCATATTTTGACGCACCACGATTTGAATATTACTGTTATCCCATTTGTTTTGGACACCACATACCTGTTACTCCCCTGTAGTATCTTGGGCCTTTGCTTGAGAGGATTTCTACCTCTTTGCCCTCCCCTGGTGGGAGTGTATCCTTCGAATGTTTGCCTACTAGTACCCATGTCCTGATGAAGCCATAAAGAGACCACTGGCGGAAACGCGACCGCAACTGCGTCGACACTTCTATGTTGAAGGAATCCCCTTATTTTGATGTTTGTTTTATCCTCATGCGCCCTACATTAAGCCAGTTTTGTGAGAGAATTTTCTTCTCAGGCGCTAATAGAATTTCCTTTTTGATCTATATCACTCATAAGTGGGAGTGTATATATCTTTGAGAAAGGTTTCTTTTGCCTTTCTTAGGGTACGCTGTTCTTCGTATATTGTATATGTTGTATATAGATGTTGTATATATGTATATTTGTGATGCGTTTCCCTCAGATTAATTCCTTGTGCCACTTTTTCCTGTGATACGCTTGTATGTCCATATCAAACTATGTATAATTATGTGTTTACATTAAGTTGAAAAGAACAAGACTTTTTTTTTTTGGTTTCTAACATTAAATGTGAAATGTATCCCTTAATACAGTTTTCTCTACTTTCCTCATCTTTTTGATGACCCCTGCTCCGGTATGGGAGGGTAATGTGGGCAGAACCCCTCTAATATTTCCGAGCCCACGCACTCAGCAGGACTCACCCTCGACCCCCTCTTCACTACAGTAAACTCCATCACCTTCAGCCACACCACCGAACTCCCATGGACCGACCATCGTTACGTCCACTTCACCTTCAGAACACACACATCCACAGACACCAGCACATGCTTCCACAAAGAAACTATCAATATCACCGACGACCAGCTCATCTCATCACTTAACTCCACCCCAACCATCGCCGAAAACGAAGACCCCAACACCGCAGCCCGAACCCTGCATAGATGGATCTCGGACAGCACCAACACCATAGCCCCCTCAAGAAAAACAACAATACCCGTGCCAAGAAAGCCAGATGGTTTACCACCGAACTTCGAGAGTCCAGGCGCACATGCCGCTGCCTCGAAAAGGCCTGGAAAAACACCACATCCACAGAAGCCCACAACAACTTTAGAGCCGCCACCAACGCTCACCATCAACTCATCAGAGAAACGAGGAAAAAAGCGATTGAAGACAGAATCTCCACTCACGCACACAGCATCAAGGAACACTTCAGCATCATCAAGGAGTTCGCCCAACCCACCAGCGAGTCTACCGACATCCCTCCCTCACAAGACCTCTGCGACAACCTCAGCACCTTTTTCCACCACAAAATCAAGAGCATCTACGACAACTTCGAGGAAGACAACCAACACACTGAACCCTCACCAACCACCCCTGACACCCGGAAACCAGCGATTGATGACTGGACAGCCCTCACCGCCAAAGACACACTGAAGACAATGAAGTCAATCCACTCAGGGGCCCCCACAGACCCCTGCCCCCACCACATCTTCAACAGAGCCGCTGACACCATCGCACCCATGCTCTGCCACACCATCAACCGCTCCCTGGCGACCGACTCGTTCACCGACGACTGGAAACACGCCGAGGTCAACCCCCTCCTGAAGAAACCCTCAGCGGACCCCACCGACCTCAAAAACTACAGACCCATCTCCCTGCTCCCTTTCCCAGCGAAAGTCATCGAGAAAGCCATCAACAGCCAACTCGCCACATTCATTGAAGAACACAACATCCTCGACTCCTCCCAATCCGGCTTCAGAAAAAAAACAGTACGGAAACCGCCCTCCTTGCCGCAACAGACTACATCCGCACCCTACTGGACAAAGGAGAAACAGTAGCCCTCATCCTCCTAGACCTAGCAGCGGCGTTCGACACAGTCTCCCACCGCACCCTAATACGCAGACTCTACGACGCAGGAATCCAGGACAAGGCTCTCGACTGAATCTGCTCCTTCCTCTCCGGCAGGACGCAACGGGTCAGACTCCGCCCTTTCCTCTCAGACCCCACACATACCACCTGCAGAGTCCCCCAGGGCTCCTCCCTCAGCCCGACGCTCTTCAACGTCTACATGGCTCCACTTGCCCCCATCGTCAGAACCTACGGTCTCAACATTGTGTCATACGCAGACGACACCCAGCTCATCCCCTCCCTATCCAACGAGCCCAACACCGCCAGACGCAACTTTCGAGAAGGCATGGAAGCCGTCTCCAAATGGATGAAAAACAGCTGCCTACAACTAAACACCAACAAAACAGAAGTACTCATCATGGGCCCAAACCCCGACGCCTGGAGCGACACCTGGTGGCCCACCGCCCTCGGAAACCCACCTACCCCCACAGACCACGCACGCAACCTGGGAATCATCCTGGACTCCGAGCTCAAAATGGATCGCCAGATCAACTCTGTCTCATCTTCCTGCTTCCACACCCTCCGCCTCCTTCGTAAGACCTTTAAATGGATCCCCCTCGAACACCGAAAGACAGTCACGCACGCCCTGGTCACCAGCAGACTCTACTACGGCAACGCACTCTACGCCGGAATAAACAAAAACCTCATCCGCAAGCTACAGAACATCCAGAACGACGCCGCAAGACTGGTCCTCAACCTGCCAAAACACTGCCACATCTCCCAGCACCAGAGCACACTCCACTAGCTCCCCGTCGAGGCGAGAATCACCTTTAAGATGCTCACCCACGCACACAAGGCCCTCCACGGCACCGGACCAGCATACCTGAACAGCCGGCTCAAATTCCACGCACCCCAAAGGACCCTACGATCGGCCCAGCTCTCCTACGCCGAGGTCCCCCGCACCAGAAAGACCAGATCGGGAGGCCGCTCCTTCTCCTTCCACGAGGCTAAAGCATGGAACGCCCTTCCGCTCCACCTCAGACAGACAACATCGCTCCCCATCTTTGCAAGAAACCTCAAAACCTGGCTCTTCGACAGACCCCCTCCTTGATGGAATGGAACCTGCATCCCCCCCCCCCCCCCCCACAGCGCCTTGAGACCCTTACGGGTGAGTAGTTGCGCTTTAACAAACTCCTGATTGATTGAATGAAATTCAATTTTTAAAAAATCGCGGATTGCCCATCTCACTGTCCTATTTTTAGGATATGAGTTATCAAGTGAATGGAAAAGCCTGGCAGCCAATTTCTTAGAGAAATGTGCGCTGCTCGGAAGCTCCAAAAACGCTGAAAAACTTACAATCAATTCTAGGTTTCCTGAATTTTGGAAGAACTTACGTTTTGAATTACGCAGAGAGGGTTAAACCTCTCCACGAATTAATAAAACCCGATTTCAAACCAACTAATTGGACATAAACTCAGAGAAATTTTACGTTCAGTACAAACAGACATGTTAGCAAAAACAAAGCTACAAACATGCGTAAATGATCAAAACCTTGTAATCAGAGTCATCCCAGGAAGATGCCGATTCACGTACCTGACCTATAACGAAGGTGAAACGGTACCAATAGCTTACAAATCAAGCTGAAATAAAATTCACTTCAACTGAGAAAATTCTGACAGCGGTTCAGACTGCTATAGCAAAAGAAAGAGCCCTCGCACAGGAAAAACGCACATCAGTCGTTACACCTGTACCTGCCTTAGATGCAGTAACAAGAGCGAACATTCCAAGTGCTAAAGCTTTACATCCAAGATGGATACAATAGGTTAATTCTCTTGCTGCAACAGCCGTTGAACACGCTTTTGATCCCAATATGAAAAAACTAGAATTTCTATAATATGAACACGAATGTCATCTGCCGACCGAAATTCTGCCTCTTGAACAGTACGTCTGTGTAATCTACACAGATGGATCAGCACAACACTGAATTGTGGAAAACAAGTATACAATGCTGCATGCGCGATTGTAAAAGGTCGATGGCGCATAGCTATATTCAGACAAATGGTCACTAAAACTCAATCACTCAGAAAGTGTACAGCTCAGCGAGCTGAACTACAGGCTTTCAAGATGGCACTTGAAAATGCCGATTGCGAATTCCCCACACTAATAGTGTGTGATTCGTATTACTGCGCCCAGTCTTACAATGAATACTTGCAGAACTGGGTTCAAAACGGTTTTAAAGCTGCGAAAGGTGACACAAAGCATAAAAAGCTTTGGGAACAAGTAGTTATTTTACAGAAAGAACTACAAAAGACTCACGTGATCCATACACTGAGTCATCAATGTGATGGCGTTCATGTTGCAGGGAATTCATGGGCTGATGAAGCCGCAAAGGCAGCTGTCCACACGGCTTCCGTAGCTACAATTAAGCGTTCGAAAAAAAGAATAGACGGTGAAACGCTACTAGCAGTAAAAGCCTCAATGGAAGGCAATTATGCGGCGTTACCTCTAAATTATCCACTCGGAAATGCATACATAATTGATGCAAACTCTGTTCCTTTTGCTCAAATCCCTGGAGTGGGGGACAGAGTAATTCCAAACAGGAAACTGAGGGCTTACTTGGTTCAAGAAGCACATATGGGAGAGGGTCTGACACATCAAAGAATCTTGAAATCTCTAATAGAATTACAAATGAAGTACTGGTGGCCGGGAATGAGCGTGCAAATTTATAACTTTGCAATGGATTGTCAAAACTGCAACAGAGATCGCAGTTATGAACCAGACCAGGTAACTGACAATAGCACAGTCAGTCCAGCCCAGACACCTCTGTTAGATAGCATTAGACTGTCTACACGCAGACGTCCCTACGGATGGATGCGGCCCTACAACTACTAATTTAAGATTCATTTGGATGTGGTCCCAGCGCTTGGCTGACGCCAGAACTGTTATAAAAGATTTGCGAGTATTTATAGGCACATACGCAATTGGCACGCTAAATTCTGACCATGGTCCTGCGTTTGGCTCTCGAGCTTACAAAGAGGCCATGGCCAGCTTGGGCGCTGCATTGCGGTACTCTAATCCCTTCCATCCTGAGGGTAATGCGGTAGTGGAAAGAAAAAAACGTGACATAAAGCTATCTATAACAGCGAGGGTATTAGGTTCGATTGATGGGCGGGTCAAAAATCTAATAAATATCCAACGTAGTCTTAATAATCTGCTAAGAAATTCTCTGGGTGGAATCACTCCGTATGAACTTTTGTTTGGTACTAGAATGATAATCGAAGACCTTTATAGTCAGACTTCAGTGGTGGAACAAAAAACCCTTTGATATCCAAGATCGTTTGGCTATTTTACAGGACTTAAATGAAACAAGAAGAAGTCGGAGTAACACAAAGCTAAAGCCAACGGCCACTGAAGAAAAGCCACCTGTCCCAGCAAGACCTGTCTGGATCCCAAAGATTGGGGATCTGGTCAGAGAAAAGATCGCGGTGAAGAAGGAATTTGGGCCTTCTTACAGAAAAGCAGTACCTGTCTTAGCAATCAACGGAGCAAGATCAGTAGTACCACCGCCCCTTGCTGGTAACAAGGAGAAAAGAGTAGTATCAATCGACCTGGTAAAACCACAACCATGTGGCCTATAACAAGTAGTAGGCCCAGTGGACTCCCAAGGTGTAGCAGAAGACCAAACCTTGCTACAATTCAAGAGGTTCAAACTGAAAGACTAATCACATTTGATAAACCTGCAGTGAATAAATTAGAACTATGCAACAAAAAAATGGAACTTGTGCCTCTTGAAACCCAAATTACAACAGTTCGACAAGAAACACCTGTCTACAATGATGTAGCCTCTGACTATACTAAAATGACAAAGGAAGAAGCAATTACAAAGAATAATAACTATCCTGATGCAATTCCAACAAATCGACAGAACTGCCTCTGGCTATTTCATCAATTCCGATGAGTTTTCTTAAAATCCCAGTGAACATGAAGAAAAGCCAGCAAATAAAACTTTAAAAGAAAAAATTACAGAACTCTTTCATCAACTTGGAGAAATATATCCGATTTCACCGTGGATTGAATTGTGGATTGTGTTAGGTGTACTTTTCCTCCTGCTCTGGCTCATTTTGGTTTTAAGCTTGGGAAGATAGATTGATGGAAAATACAGTACAATGGACACAGCCAGTCAGAAAATCAACTTGGCCCTAAAACCTCACAAGCCATCTCATGTTCAAAAAAAGAGACCTGTCATCAGTAAACATCACAGCCATTCCTATACCTGGTGGTATAGCATGGGACGCTTTTGATTAAGACATCTATGGCCCGGTGGAACTATTGAAGTATCCTCATCACTTCAAGGTTTCTTTAAGTGACTTTGTCTCACCGAGCACTTTCTCTGATGATTGGGACTTTAAGACTATTAATAATATGATGTCTGATTTAGAAATGTCAGCAAAATTTACAGATCATGATTATTTAGAAGGTTCATCTGATTATGAAGAAATGTATTGCTTTAATCATTATGGGCACCACAATTTGCATAATTCTGCAAAACCTTGAAATGTTTTTACTTATAATCAATGGGAACATTATCCAACACCGCCAAAAGTCAACTCCAAAACATTTTAAGAGAAATGTCAATACTTCTTAGGGTTTAATATCACAGATACAGTAACGTTTTATTTAAAAAATGTGAATAAGACCGGAATGAAAAATATGTTGACCAATACAAAACAGATATATTCTGCAAAATGTTATGAACAGTTGTCTACATTTGGTTTTGAATTCTGGAAAGATAACATTGAAACAAAAACAATCTGGGGTTCAAAAGATTGGCAAGAACAGCAATTAGAATCCTTATTCAGAGCCTGCATGATCCCAGAACAAATAATGTTCCTGAATGACACCATTCAACAAACAACCTGTCTTGGCCTAGCCAAGATAAAAGATTTAAACAACCAGTCTATACCAAAGCCTATGCCTGAAAGTAATAGCACTACAGATGAGGGGTTAGACGTGTACCATATTTTACACCAAAACAGAACTAATCCTGATTGGAAAAAATGGTTGATCTGGCCCACAGACACTAATAACTGTCAAGATAGATTCCTGTACAAAACACAGGGGTTCGAACAGAACAGGCCAGACCCAAGATATTCCCAGAGACAACATCCAGGGATAATAACATACAGTGTAGGAAAACTTTGCCTCGAATGGCTACAGAAATCAACACTACCTGAAATTAAGCAACACTTGACCTTTCTTAAAGGTGATGACTTGTGAGATTTCTTATTGGGACCTCGCAAACAGCGTCAAAAACGTTTCATATACGCCGGTATATATGCTGCTTACAACGAAGCTTGGAAAGTAACGCAAATTGAAATTGCTGAAAAAATACGAGAAATTGATCGTATTAATTTTGAAAAAACACTGTCTGTAGTGGACAATGGCTTAACGTCTGTCCTCCAGAATTTATTATTTGGACAGCATTGTATCATCTGCTATTGATATAATAGAAGAGGATATGCTAGTGTTACAACATGGCCAGTCCCAATTAAGTTTGACTGTACAGTTAGGCTGGACGTTACAAAATCTGCGGTCAGGCTATGTGCCTTGGCGTCTAATCAACACAACGTCATTATTTTCTATCTTTAACCTTACAGATAAACAAATCTCTTTGGCACAAAGAGGAGCAGACTATACGGGGCTGAGCATTGATAAACTAGAAAGATTACCATTAACAGTTTCCGAGAAACCGGTCATTGAGTGGATAATACATGGTACCATAACAATACCAATAACGACATTCCAGTTTCAATATTGCCCACAGCATATACCAGAGCACCTGTATGAAAGGTTGGGTAATGGATACATTAAGTCGGCCTGGAATTTACCTTACACACATAGATGTTGGAGTGGTGGTAACAAAGAAGTATTTCTTCGTGGAAAAAATTGTGAAAGCTCACTAAGTGGTACACTTCTGTGTCAAGAAATTAATTTACATGGAGCCTGTGAGGGTTCATCTAATGACCTCTCTTGCCGCTTGCACGGCACCCAAGCCACACAAATAGAACCGGTTTTCAGGCAGCTTTCCAACGGCAGCTACGTTATGTTAAGTGACCACAGCTTTTGTGGTATGTTTCCAGGAACGACCTCTCTCGTCAGTGTTACATCCAGGGTCACTTGTTGTATGCATGTATTGCATCCAAACAGCAAGCCAGACAAGGAGGCAACGATTTGGCCTTCACTGAATATCTCTTCTATTCGAATTGATACATTAAGCAGAATGAAAGCCATTCTTTTGCAAAAAACTGTGCCTTTGACCTCGTCTAGAGAAACGTATGATCTGTAAGTTGCAAGGACCTCAGCAGAGATACATACATTATTATCAACAAACTGCCCCGTACATTTCATAGAAATGTTAGGTCAAATTTTAAACATGTCTGATACCAGTGGCATCGCACATGTATATAAGACACTTTTTTCTGGACTGTTAGCACCCTTTGAAGCAGTCCTGAGCATTTTCCCGAATTTCGTGCACTCCGTGTTCGGCGGCCTGCCACTAATTTTGGGACTCGTAGCAGGAATTCTATTTTTATTTTTACTGCTCCGACATGGCAAGTCCAGTCACCAACGATACCCAGATTACCATGGAACAAGCGATCCAGGCAATGCAGTACCGAAATAGGATAACAGGTTCTCGGCTTGGCTAGTCTAAGAGATCTGAATACCACATGGTTTCTATCATTCAGACCAATCTGGCAAGATTGCATCTTACCTGTTCTACGTTGCCTGCTCTGCGGAGAAGAATGCGTGTTAGACATCTGTCTCTCACTCCCATCAGCAGTACCTATGGATGTCGATACTTTGCTTGGTTCGGTAACGGTTCATGCAATGTGTTGTCCCCAGCGGCTACCAATTCTGATGACGGCATTCGTTGAGACCTCACCATTTCGACTAGGTGGCGGTGAGGTAGGAGATGAAAGCGGCACACAGGTACAAATTTCTGTGAACATTGCTGATCCAGATAACGCTGACGGTAATGCATCTCACGTATGTACTATTTCTACTTTTTCGGAAATGGCCCAACTTTCACCTACTGTGGTAGACAAATTCTTTCCCAGCCTATCTGAGTTAATGTTTTCTCCTAACAACCAGAGGAAATCTTGAAAAACAAGCACACAGAGTTCCCTGAACTTTGATTTCGGCCTTCAGTTTTGATAAACAGAACTTCTAAAAATGTGGAATAATTGTTTACTACAACGAAATCATTTATTTCTCTACCAAAATATTTACTTTTTTTTGGCACAGAGTAAAGTAATCTGCTTAATGTAGAACTATTCTTAGAGAACAAGATTTCTATTTTTTAAACCTAGAGACAATATTTAAACTTAGCCTCTAGCACATGTACAGTCTTATATAAATCTGTGATGAAATGGTCTCGACCTTCTGTTCTGTATTAAGAGCCATTTCATAAGGAATATGCTACTTACCAGTATGCATCTGTTCTTGGCATAGAGGGCTGCAGAGTGGTACATTATGAATAGATCGCCATCTGGTGTTGGGCTTGGATGATTGCACTTTGTTTTTCTCTTGGAGAGTCTTTTGTAGCTTGGTGACTACTCCTTTGGTTGGTAGTGCGCATGGGCATCGGCTCCATCCTTAAATTGTTTTGCCATAGTAGGGTTAGATGGAGTAGTATGATAGAATACAGATAGAAATGCCCATGTAAGTGTATCTAAATAAGATATTGTTGGAACAGACACAGGTTTCCGGGGAGGCTTGGAGGGCATGTACCTCTCTGCAGCCCTCTATGCCAAGAACAGATACATACTGGTAAGTAGCATATTCCGTTCGAGGCATATGGGCTGCAGATGGTACATTATGAATAGACTATACAGCAGTTCTCTCCCTAGCGGTGGTTGCCCGTGTCTGTTGCAACTGTCTGAAATAAAGTCTTTAATACAGCTTGTCCCACTCTAGCTTGTTGTGTTGTGTGCACATCTACACAATAGTGCTTTGTGAAGGTGTGCGGTGTAACCCAGGTAGCTGCTTTGCATATGTCATCTAGTGGAATGTTTCCCAAAAATGCCATAGATGCTCCTAGTTTACGTGTAGAGTGAGCTCTAGGAGGAACAGTTAATGTCCTCTTTGCTTTTAAGTAGCATATTTGAATACATTTTACAATCCATCTAGCAATGCCCGCTTTAGAGATGGGATTGCCCTTATGTGTAGAAGAAAACGCAACAAATAGCTGTTTTGTCTTTCTGAAAGTTTGTGTTCTTTCTATATAATACAATATTGCCCTTCTGACATCCAATGTATGTAGGGCCCTTTCCGCTACCGTCTGTGGTTTTGGAAAGAAGACCGGTAGTTCCACTGACTGATTGATGTGGAATGCAGAAATTACTTTTGGTAAGAATTTTGGGTTTGTTCTAAGAACCACTTTGTTTTGGTGTAACTGCATGAATGGTTCCTGAATCGTAAATGTGTGTATGTTGAGATTCCAGACTGGGGAAGGTGGCCGTCTTGGTGGAATGACTCTTTTGAGTCCCTCCATGAAAGCTTTAATTGCTGGTACTTTAAACAGGGAAAGATGTTGCCTGTTTTGTAGGTACGCCGCTATAGCTGCGAGATGAACCCTGATAGAGGTATATGCTAAGTTACATTGCTGCAAGTGTAGTAAATAGCAAATCTGTTTAGTGGATGCGTCCAGAGGGTTGATGTGATTACTGTTACAGTGTACAGCAAACCTCTTCCATTTTGCTGCATAGCATGCTCTGGTGGTAGGACGTCTTGCTTGTTTAATGATTTCCAAACATTCTGGTGGTAAATCTAAATATCCAAACTCTATGACCTTAGGAGCCAGATCGCTAGGTTCAATTGTTTGGGATCTGGGTGCATTATTTCTCCATGGTTCTGTGTAAGGTGCATGGGTAATAATCTTAGCTTTTGATGTGGCACCTGTGAGAGTTGTAGTAGCGTGGTGAACCACGGCTGTCTTGCCCACGTGGGTGCCACTAGTATCATTGTCATTGAATGCTGTTGCAGTTTCCGAACCACTAACGGAATTAGTGGGAGAGGGGGAAAAGCGTAAGCAAATCTGTTGGACCAATTTATCCATAGTGCATTGCCCTGGGACCGGTGGTGTGGGTACCTGGATGCGAAGTTTTGGCATTTTGCGTTCTGATGATTGGCAAACAGATCTATCTCTGGTTGCCCCCATCTTTGGAAGAATGGCTGCAGTATCTGGTCGTGCAGCTCCCATTCGTGTACTTGTTCTGACTCTCTGCTTAGGATGTCTGCTATCTGATTTTGAACTCCTGGTAGGTGTTCTGCTAACAGATAGATCTTTTGAGGAATGGCCCATCTCCAAATGTCCTGTGCTAGTTTGGATAGTTGGAGAGAGTGTGTCCCCCCCTGTTTTTGAATATAATACATTGCAGTCATGTTGTCTGTTCTGATCAGGACTGCTTGTTGGTTATTTGCATTTGGAAAGCTTTTAGTGCTAGAAATACTGCTAATAGTTCCAAGTAGTTGATGTGCAGTTTCTTTTGCTGCACACTCCACTTCCTCTGCACTGTGTATTTGTCCATATGTGCTCCCCATCCGTAGAGTGATGCGTCCGCTGTCAGTATCACTTGTGGAATCTGTTCTAGGAACGACCGGCCCTTGGAAATGTTTGTTGTGTTCCACCACTTCAGAGAGCGATGCGTACGGTTGTCTACCAACACCAGATCTGTAATCTGACCTTGAGCCTGATTCCACTGTGTCGCTAGACACTCCCGTAGTGGACGCATTTGTAGTCTGGCATGTGGTATTAGCAGTATGCAGGAGGACATCATGCCTAACAGCTGCATAAACACTTGTGCTGGTAGTGAGTGTTGTGGTTGAAATCCTTGTATTAACTCCTGATTGGATTGGGGTATGCTATGGCTCTTTGTGTCTATAGTAGCCCCCAGGTATTGTTGAATTGTGTTTGGTTGCAGGTGTGATTTTTTGTAGTTCACCGTAAACCCTAGGTGGTGCAGCAATTGAATGGTCTTCTGTGTGTTGTGAAGGCATTCTTCTTGTGACTTGGCCTTTATTAACCAATCGTCCAAGTAAGGGAAGACATGTATTTGTTGTCTTCTTAGGTGTGCTGCCACCACAGCTAGGCATTTTGTGAACACTCTTGGTGCCGTTGTGACCCCGAACGGAAGGACTTTGAATTGATAATGTTGTCCTTCCACTACAAACATTAGGTATTTCCTGTGGGCTTTGTGAATTGGGATATGAAAGTAAGCGTCTTTTAGATCCAGTGTAGAAAGAAAGTCCCCTTTCTTCAGTAAAGGAAGTACCTGTTGAAGCGTGACCATGTGGAAATGTTCCGAATTTATGTATGCATTGAGAGGTCTGAGGTCTAAGATTGGTCTTAGAAACCCGTCTTTTTTGGGAATTAGGAAGTATAGAGAGTATACTCCTGTCCCTTGTTGATGTTTTGGAACATTCTCTATGGCATGCTTTTGTAGCAGTGATAGTACTTCTTCTTTTAACAATGTCAGATGATCTTGACTCATTGGACGCTGTTTGGGGGGGATGTTTGGTGGGGTAGCTGTGAGTTCTAGGCAATAACCATGTTGGATAATTTGTCTCACCCACTTGTCTGATGTGATGTTTTCCCAGACAGGTAGGAACTGTGATAGACGTCCCCCGACCGGTGTTATGTGGTCTGGGGGAAGTTGTATTAAGTCACTGTTTTGGGGTTGGGGAATTGCGGTTATTATTTCCGCGGCCTCTACCCTTGTTCTTGTTACCTCTGTAACTACCTCTTGAATTACCTTTGGGTGACGTAGGTGTAAAAGAGGTGGATTGCTGATTTGTTCCTGTATTTTTTGAGCCTCCTCTATATGTGGATCTACGAAAGGAACCCCTTTATGTTGGCTGTTGTAATGCTCCCATTGACTTAGCCGTTTCGGTGTCCTTCTTCATCTTTTCTAAGGTCTCATCTGTGCTTGAGCCAAAAAGTGTTTTCTGATCAAAGGGTTGGTTCAATAAGGATGTTTGTACTTCTTGTTTGAACCCCGAGACTCTAAGCCATGCATGTCTCCTTAACATGACACTGGTGTTGATGGATCTTGCTGCAGTGTCTGCCACGTCTAGGGCGGACTTAATGGAAGTGTTAGTTATTATCTTTCCTTCCTGTATTAGCCGATCTGCTCTCTTCTGATGTTCTTTGGGGAGATGTGTGATGAGTTTTTCTAACTCATCATAATGTGCCCTGTCATAACGTGCAAGTAGCGCTTGTGTATTGGCTATACGCCAGCTATTTGCCGCTTGTGATGCTACTCTTTTGCCTGATGCATCTATTAATTTTGACTATCGGGTGGAGGGGTCTCTCCTGTAGATAATGAGTTCGCTCTCTTGCGAGCGTTTGAAACTACAAGCGAGTCCAGAGGTACCTGTCCTTTGATAAATATTGGATCCTTTGGAGCCGCCTTATATTTTTCTATCAATTCTTGGGTTTAACACCCTAGCCCTCACTGGGTCTTTGAATATTTCTGCTGTGTGACTGAGAAGACCCTTCAGCATAGGTAGAGTACCTGATGTTCTTTGTGCAGTAGGTAGTGTCTCTAATAGGAAATCCTCTACCTGAGGTTCTGTATGTAGATCTACCTTATGATATTTTGCTGCCCTATTAATGAGCTGTACAAACCCTGTGTTATCATCAGGTGGTGAAGGCTTTGAGGGATATAACTCTGGGTCGTTATCATCTGACCCTGCGTCATAATTTTCCCATGGGTCATCCTGATCTGGGATAGTGTCATCATCCCCTTGAGGTTCTCCCTCCCACTGTCTACATCTGACTGAGGTGTAGATGGTCTTGGTGTAGAAGGTGGAGGAATATTTGGCATAGTGTGAGGAATAGGAGAATAGGGTGTAACTTTAGGTCGAGGAGAAGTAGGAGGAGTTGTATTTGTCTCCATTGTTCTCTTTTTAGAAGGAAGAGGTTTGTCTTCTAGCTGTTCATTCATCCTCTTCTTCGTCACTACTTTGCCAGTTTGTGGATCTATAAACAAAATCTTTTGTTTGGGATCTGTTTGCTGCTCCTGTATCGGTACAGAAGCCTTTGGTTCCGAAAGGTGCCTATGTTTTCGATCGTCAATGTTCAGTGTTTTCGGCACCGAGTGTTTGCTCGATTCCGATTTTTTCGGTGTCTAGTGAGTCTTCGACGTCGAATCATGTTTTTGTTTTGACATGGAATGTCTCGATGCAGAGTTTTCCCTTGCATGAAGCTTCGGCGTCGAAGTCTATGTTGACCGCTTCTCGGATCCGACATGGTGGGAGACCGAGAGTTTCGGTTTCAGTTTCGGTTTCGTTGCCGGGCCCGAAGGCGGGGCGTCGGAAACTTTTTTCTGCGGTTTGACCGGGCTCGAAGGCGAGGTCGTTACCACACGGGGTCGGTTTTTTGGTAAGGGGACGTCGTCACTCACGGTTTGTTGCACGTCGAGTTCTTCGACATCCGACTCGTCCCCTTCCGACCCAGACTGATCTTCATGATCTTCTTCTTCATTGAGGTGCTGGTCTTCGAACAGCTCCGGGATCGCCTCCGACTGCATTCTGGAAACCTCGTGTCTTCGAGCTCGATGGTTTCTAATCGTCGACTTGGAGGAGAATGCTGCGCAGGCTTCGCAGTCCCTGGATTCGTGTTCAGGCGATAGGCAGAGGTTGCACACCTCGTGTAGGTCCTTGTGTGGGAACTTAGCACCACAAGTTGGACATTTTTTAAATGGAGTCCTTTCCATGGACTCCGGGCTTGACCACGTGGAGAAAGGCCTCCTGTTAGTCGGCGTAGATCAAAGTTTTTCTTCGATGTTGGAGTCGAAACGCGTCGGAATGGAAATGAAATCGCGTTCAATAACAATACCGTCGAATTGGAAAGGGAATACGCGCCGACAAGTCACTTCTTTCCAAAGTCGATCTGGAGCGTCTCAATCCTCATCCGAACCCGATGGCGGAAAAAAACAATCTAAGGATGGAGCCGATGCCCATGCGCACTACCAACCAAAGGAGGAGTCACCAAGCTACAAAAGACTCTCCAAGAGAAAAACAAAGTGCAGTCATCCGAGCCCAACACCAGATGGCGATCTATTCATAATGTACCATCTGCAGCCCATATGCCTCGAACATGTAATTTCGTGAATCATTCAGTCAGCATTTCAAATGTAAAACTATATGCATTGTTTGAATGATACCACTGCTTAGAAAACGTACAGTACAATACTCATTTTTCGTGTACAACCATTTCAAATGCTTTTTTTGTATTTTTTGGGGTGGGATTGTAAACACATGCTTAGAAATGTTATAACTGCTTAGTATTTTGTAAAGATGGACATTCTACGTGGAGTGGGTGTTGTAAACGTATCTAGGGCTCTAGTGTAATTTTCCAGATTCATGCCCTTATACAGGTATAACTTATCATATCCTTATATAAGCATAAGAATCAACCATATTTAGACACAGCCAATGCAGTCTAAATATGGCATGGCTACTTCCACTAAGCTCCTAGAGTAAGAGTTCTTGAAGACAACCAGCCTTCAGCAGTACAGGACTTCCCCCTGCTTCAGTATTGATTTGTCCCAGAACTCCTGAAGCGTGTAAAGAACTTCGAGTTCTTAGTGACGTTATTATGTCCACCCTTACGTCCAACTCGGTACCTTCCAGGTATAAATATACCAACATCTGCCCTAGCAAACACACGGTGGTTTGGAGCAGATCGACTAACTACTTGCCCGACGCCCTGCTGTAGCGAGTGCCGAAGGAAGCCGACCCTCCCTGCTGACGCACTGAGAGAGACGCTGTCTTTTCTCCTGCGGAGAAATCCAGCTCCAGTGTTTCCCTGCTACCCTTGCGGGTTACTGGGAGATCGAGTCCTGAGAGAGATACAAGACCTCCTTCATTCTATAATAAAGGTACGGAGCTGATTAGACCCTTAGGGAATTCTTGGATAGATTCTTGGCAGAAACTATGTAACTTAAGCTACACCTCATTTACTTCTTCCCTTGTACTAGATTTAGGTTAGGTACACCGGGGTAAGCGTACTTTAGATGCACCAGTTGAGTACTTTTAGGCATTATTTATCAATGTATGTATTTTATCTATTCTATGTATCTTATGGCTTAGAAACTAAATCATGCTTTTACAGTATTATTTCATAATACTCTTTTTACTGTACGCACTTTTTCATAGCAAGTATTACGATTGTAGCAATTCACTTCTCTTGCATGAGAAAGGAGACTGCTCAATAAATAACCTTTTTATTGAAAACGCCTGTCTCTCTATTTCTCTGCAAAAACCCTGGTGAAACGAAGCTTGCATGATTGACTGAGTGAAATATCCATCTATTGTTTCCGCGACTCTTAAGATATATTTCTTATTCTTGGGGAACAAAGTTGTCATGTTATATGGTAGTCAAACAAATCCCTTCTTGTTTATTCAAGAACGTTTCTAGTGAAATCTGAGCTAGCTGGCATTTACAATTAAGTCTAACATATTCAATAGCGACCTAGTCGACTTCAGTCCTACGTCTAAACTATCGTTTATGTTATTCCAATGCGCAGAGCCTATTGAGAATATAGGAACTACACTACTGGACCAATGGGTCCCTGTCCTGGGGTGAGTACACCCCCTAGCCTGCTCCTCTCCTGTGGGAGGGGGACAGGAGCCTAGCTCTGATTGGACAGGGCTCCTCATCCTCAAGATGGCCAGAGCCCGGAGTTGTGCTTCACCTCTCCTCTCCCACCTGAGGGATGGAGTTGGCATAGGCTGGCACTATCGATCCGTACACGACTGCAGAAAACCCGTGTCCCGCCGCCAGAAGTCGAGAGCCCTGTTGATCTATTTTGGACAGGGAGTTATTTTAAACCTCAACTAACTAACTCATTTGGAGGTGAACCAACCCGATTAGAGGGGGCTACCTCGATCAAAATCCCCACATCAGGAGGATTAAGCTATTAAAATACCGAGTTACCAAGCCCATCCTTGGCTTGAATGACCTAAAGTTTCCGGTCGGCGGGATCAATCTATAGTCTTTTAACCATTCAGTGTTACCTTTTGGAAATAGAATACTAACGTCTGATTTAGACTAGACGCCGCCATTGGGCTGTATACACTGCGTCTTTACATCATCTCCTGTAACCAGACGGTTGGGATTGCCCATTACAGAAACTAAGAAAGCAAAGTACATCCCATACTGCAATATAACAACATCCCTTAAATTTTCGTGGCTGCTCCAGAAGAAGGCGCTGGTCGCCGAAACGCGCGTAGAGTACCAATCTGCCACCTCCTTTTTTAACTCTATATGTACCTTTATATGTAATGTGATCTATGTAATGTGATTTATGTATTGTGTTTAAGTCTATATTGTCTAAATTATACCTTTTAACATATATATTAAATTTGTAATGCGATACTGTTCTTTTAAATCCTTAATAAACTGTTGAATTCAATTAGTAATGTTGTAGCTTAATTCCCTTCCACTTATTAATTTTTTTGATTGGTTGCCTAGATTGTTACATATCAAATATAGGCTGGCACACCCCCTTTCCTCACTTAGGGTTTTCCACCGTTTTCCACCGTTCTTCTAGACAGAGTGGGGAGAGATGAGGATATTTATTTATCCAACATTGAAACAGACAGTGTAGACGTCGTCCATGTCTACTGCACGGTTTCCCACGTGATCATAACACGGATATAGAGTAGCGATCATAGAGTCTCGTAACATAGAGCGTCGCACGCCGATAGTAGCGAGGAAAGCACGATCTTTGGAATACTCTCGGTAAGATTATGCACGCTCATATTCGCACAACAATTCCGTATCACCGCACTGGTCCTTTGAAATCTTTTTTAATATAAAGGTGCATTCATTTTGCAGCACACAGATAACGCTGTTAAAGAAAGAAGGTCAGTGTTTTTATATTGGCGGTTGCAAAACCCGGGAAAACACACTGTTAAGTGATAGAAATCGAGCATCACTTGGGATATAAGGGGCATCCGCTTACACGAGTATGACACCACGTACTTAGTTTAATAGGCAGGCACACAATATGTGATAGATATATATATATAGGCACTAAAAATATGTATGCGCAACAAGATATACTGGTTCACATGTATGCAATAAGGAAGAGTAATATCGCGAACACCTATGTTTCAGTTGTAATAATGATGGTACCAATAATGACATATGACACTGTTTTCAGATATAAACGAAGTCCCCCGATGAAGGGCTATATGCTTGAAATGCATTGGACAAAAGAAAAATCGTTGAATATGAAGTAAAATATTCACGAAAAATGAAAATAAAATAAAAAATCTTCGTTACCAATAAATGAAATATAAAATCACGAAAAAAAATTGAAATTGTGGATTAATCACTGCTGAAAAAATATAAAGGAGTGCAAGGTTGGAATGTATCTTGTAACACAGGATCCATATTTCAAATAATTGTTGTATCAATCCTAACAGCACAGTAGGATTACCACCCTATGCACCACCGAAATAAAAGAAAACGTTACATAATCAACTAACCAGGTATACAATTGGAGTGCGGAACCAAATTCCAATTGGTTTGTATCACAATAAGTGCTGCAGCCATTAGGGGTCTTCTCTGGTCACAATGCCGTGGGTACCCAGGGTACCATTTACCAGGGACTGGCAGGTGGCCAGGGATGCCAATTGGGTTTCAGTTTCAACACCGTTTTAGGGAAGGAACACAGGCCCTGAGCACCTGATTGGCAGGAGCCCAGGGCACACTCAGTCAAAGCACATCAGCAATTCAGCAAAAAGTGGGGACATACCATGCACGAAAGATGGCACTTTCTCACACGCCTCCACCAACAAGGTGGCCCAAATACACCACAGTGCCCTGCCCTATTTGGCATTTGGATGCCTTGATAGTTAGACCTGCAGATTGCAGGGCATGTAAAACCTTCCCAAGGTGGATCAGGTGATCCTGCCAGGTGGAGCTAAAGACAGCAATATCATCAAGATAAACTGCACTAAAGGACTCCAACCCAGTCAGGACTTGACTCACCAACCGCTGGAAAGTGGCAGGGTTATTCTTTAACCCAAAAGGCATTACAGTAAACTGATAGTGCCCATCAGGTGTGGAGAATGCTGTTTTCTCTTTTCGTCCTGGGGCCATGCCAATCTGCCAGTACTCCGCAGTTAAGTAAAAGGTACTGAGAAATGTGGCTGCCCCCAATTTGTCTATCGACTCATCTGCTCTTGGAATGGTTTGAGCATCTCTCTTGGTGACAGAGTTGATCCCTCAATAGTCCACACATAACATCAGCTCTCTTTCCACCCTGTGGATGAGGCTTGGGAAACAGAACCACTGGGCTAGTCCAGGGGCTCTCAGAGGGTTCAATAACCCCTAACTCCAGCATATTGTTGACTTCAACTTTGATGCTTTCCTAGACTTGCTCTGATTGTCGATAGATCTTGTTTTCGACAGGGTTACTGTCACCAGGGTCCACATCATGGGTAAACCTGTTGGTCGGGTCAGGGACAAGAGACTAGCTTGTCAGTCTGCTGTTGGGCAGAGAGGGTGTCTGAAAAGACTACTCCGTCCCCTAACCCATCCTTTGGGCTGTAAGAGAGGAGATTAGGGAGAGGTTCACTCTCTTCTACCTGTTCTTCATCGGTCACCATCAGCATGGTGATGTCAGCCCTGTCATTGTAGAGTTTAAGGCCGTTTACATGGATAACCCTTTTGGGTGTCCTGCTTGTGCCCAGGTCCACTAATTAAGTGACCTCACTCTTTTCCAGGATAGGGTATGGGCCACTTCATCTGTCTTGGAGAGCCCTTGGTGCCACTGGCTCCAAAACCCACACCTGTTGCCCAGGTTGAAATTCAACCAGTGCAGCTTTTTGGTCATACCAGTGCTTCTGAAGCTCCTGGCTGGCCTCAAGATTGTTGGATGCCTTTTCCATATACTCAGCCCTTCTGGACCTTAGGCCAAGCACATAGTCCACAATGTCTTGCTTGGGTTCTTGGGAGAGGCCTCTCCCAACCCTCTTTCACAAGACAAAGTGGTCCCCTTACAGGATGACCAAACGGGAAGCACTTCCTGAAATACATTGTTATCAGTCTGTTGTGACCGTGTACACGGTGACAGAGTAGGATCAGCAACAGACACCAACTACGAGGGCACTTGGAAGCTTCCACACTAACAGGGTGCAATACACATTTGTCTTGCAGACGGCTGACGCGGTTTGCACTGGGTGGGCTGAGGTGGTAGAGGGGGCACCTCTGACACTTTCATTTTGTACCAGAGTCCAAATGGCCCAACTCTTGAAAACCGCCTTGTCTTCAGATAAAAATAAATAAAGAACGAGCGGGGTGTCCTTGAGGCAGGCATCGCGCATTGAATTAAAGTAAAAAAATAAACAGAGCGCGGTGTCCATGAAGCGGGCGCCGCGTTCAGCATACACATACAACAAAAAAAAGCAGTCGCCATTGTCAATAAAGTAAATAGTGCTCGCTTATAGATAAAGCATGCGGTGTTAGGTGCGAAATAAAAGGTCCAGTCCTTATGGTCGCTACCAAATGGAGAAAGGGCGGTACCAAGGCAGGACTAACAAGCTTCATAATGAATCGGAAGCCAGCGTTTATGAAGGACAGTGACAGAAGCCAATTACAAATATGGGAGGAGTGTGTGCAAGGCTTCCACAGCATACTCTACTACAGCATGCCTTGCAGAGCGAGCAGTGAATGTGTGCTGCCGCTAGGCTCAACCTAAAAAACACGCAACACTGACACCCAATGGCATAACCTGAACCCCAATCTCAAAGCAGTTGATCAAAAGCATTAAATGAACTGTGGAAACCCCGACCCCTGAGAGAAATCAGCACTCTCAGTTCCATGAGTGCATGTATTCAAACTCATTACATTTTTATTTAGTGTTATGGATCGTTATTTGGTTTTATAGGTTCCTTCCAAATAAGCCCCTCACTGTGTACTTTCCTCGGCTGCTTGAGTCTCTGCTTGGGATGACTTGGTTCTGTGGGACTATTACAAGAGGTCCAGCTTTGTGAATCCTTCCAGCTGCTTCAGATGGACTGAAATAGGCCCCTCGCCCCATGTTATGTTCTCAAAAGCCTATCTAAAAGAGCTTGAGGGTCGTTTATTACATTTTACTTTTGGTACTGAGGCCGTAGGCAGCTCTCTCTCTCTCTTCCCTCTCACTATATCTCGCTCATCCTCACGTACTGAAAAACGCGGCCTCAAGAAACGACACTTACCCTCTTTCCTTCATTCGTTCCCCTGAGAAATGAATCCAAAAAAAGAAAAACACATTGCTGAAAATATTTTCTTTTTCAGATATTTTTCCTTTCCAAAGGGCAGCCACGGGACAGAAATAAAAGGGAGAAAAAATAATTCAAACGAAACTAAGTGGTCAGATTCGTTTTAGTCACACCCAAACACATGAGCTCCACTTTACAGAGTTTGCCATTTTTGCACTACTTTCATTTTCTTGTCATTCTTTCAACAGCATTGGGAACAAGGCATGCAGCCCTTCCAAATCAATGCACCTCAAACCTGACATGCAGCAGCCTCTGCAGTTCATTTTAGGATGCACCCATAGTCACTGAGGGACCTCAGCTCTGACAGACCAGAGCATATTGCTATACCTGTATGGAAAACTGTCTGCTCATTCTAAAAGAGGACAGAGGCAATGGTTTGCGGCCAGCAGGGCCAGTGGAAAATGAAATGTGTATCTGAGAAAACATAAAAATGCGCCTCGCTGTTGTGCCATAACAGTCTCTGTTGCTGAATCTCCTCTTTCCATATACAATAGAATAGTAGTAATAAATGTTAAGCACTTCTATAGCACTATTCAATATTCAGTCCCATTTGATGTAATACAATTACTGCCAACATTTGATATAATTCAAATTAATAATTAACGTGGAGTTGTCCCCAGACTCTCTCACCTGTTTCCAATATATTATTGCTTTTTCGATACTCCTTTTTAACTTTAATCCGCAATATTCTACCGTTGCAGGAAATGCTACTAAGCTCCCATATTTCCTTGAGCTGTCAGTAACGTTCCTGATCTTTTCCTCATTAAAATAAATTTCCAATATGGCCGCTACGCAAGGTCACGTTGCGTGACCCTGCACGATGACATTTCCTCCCACAATGCCTTTCTACTATTGTGCGCACACAAACAACTTCACGCTCGTGTGGAACATTCTCGCAATTCAAAAGATGCGACCGGAGTTGTTCTGCTCTAACAACTCCAACAACATTAAAAGTAAGATTTTTTTATTTTAATCTTACCGTGAGTTGTCTAATTCTGATAATCCATATAATCTCAAGCGCGCCACATATTAATTCCGATGTTCCTTGTATTTCCGGTATTATTCCAATTTTCGCAATCCTTTTCCTTTTTAAAAAAAAATAAAAATACGTCTTGTACATCCAAATGACTGCTTCTTTAAAGGTTCTCCCTCGTCGCCAATTGTAGTGATGGTCAAACTCACAAAGTAGTTTAGGAATTTAATCAAGAAAGATAACAGGTGAGCGCCAGGCATGCAACCTCCACTCCAGGACACCCAGTGCAACTGCATCTCCTGAAGTGCAACCGACATGGAACACAGTATGTTCCATGCCACGCTCCATGCCACGCTCAGTACAAATGAATATAAACAATATATTTAAAGTATTAACACACTTCCAATAAAATAAACAATATACATAACACGTGCTTATTTTTGCATCTTCTTTCCCCTCTTCTGGTCTCTCTTTTTCCCCTTCATTCTGTCTATCTCGCTCCTCACCAGCTAAAAACCGTGACTTCAGGAAGCCACGCTTACCCTCTTCTCTCCTTTCCTTCATACGTTCCCTGTGAAATGGATCCAAGAAAAAAAAACGCACTGCAGAAAATGTCTTTTTCAGACATATTTCCCGTACGAAAGTGCAGTCTCAGGACAGACAACCAAAAGGAAAAAAGGTTCGAACAAAATTAAGTATCCCACAAGGTGGCCACACTGGTTGTATTCACACCCAACCACATTAGCACCACTTTACAGAGTTTGCCAATGAAACGCGACTTTATTTTTATCGCCTCTTTAACAGCATTGTTTTCCCCTTTGTTCTGTGGATAGCTGAGAATGCAAGCTCAGAACTTGCACAATCGTGTCAATGGGCCCACTGACGTGATTCTGTAATTCCTAATGCCACAGGACGTAGGAAGAAGGCAGCTAATACAGCTTTACAGTGTTACGTAGTGAAGTGTGCGCGCACAGCCAATAAAATGGAACCATTTTTAGGTCGAGGCCTAGCGTAACACTGCGCAGCAGTGTTTGCGCATTGGCTGGCTTCCTAAATGGAGGCCAGCCATTGGAGCAGAGGGGCGTCACTCAGTTTAAGCTCCGTCCGTTTCGGATTGGGGTGTGTTTTTCGTTTCTTTGGCTCTGTGACGTCATCCGCCACTCAACAAAAACACGCCCCCCAGTCGCAAAATCGCGGCGTGTTTCTCCGAGGCATTTCTGCTTTGCCTCGGAGAAACGTGGTGGTGTGGAGCGCTCATCGGGGAGACCGGCGTGCTAGCCCACTTTTTCAATGCAGGTAAGAGCCCCTTTTCTGCCCCCCCCTCCCTCGTTATGCTTGCTTTCCTGCCCCCTCGTGTTTTTCTGCCGTCTGTCCGTTTTTCTTGCCTTCTGCTCCCTGAATGTGCCATTTTTCTCACCCTCTGCCCCTTGATTGAGCCGTTTTTCTTGCTTTCTGCCCCCTGATTGTGCCGTTTTTCTTGCCCTCTGCCCCCTGATTGTGCAGTTTTTCTTGCCCTCTGCCCCTGTGCAGTTTTTCTTGCCCTCTGCCCCCCGATTGTGCCGTTTTTCTTGCCTTCTGCCCCCCGATTGTGCAGTTTTTCTTGCCTCTTCTCTCGTTGGTTGTGCTTGCTTGTGATCGGGTTTTTGTGCGTCTGTGCCCTGCTTGTGCCTCTGTGCCCTGCTTGTGCCTCTGCCCCCTTATTGTGCCCTTTTCTTGCCTCTGTCCCCATGATTCTGCCTTTTTTCTTGCCCTCTGCCCCCATGATTGTGCCGTTTTTCTTGCCTTCTGCCCCCGGATTGTGCCGTTTTTCTTGCCTTCTGCCCCCTGATTGTGCCGTTTTTCATTCCTCTTCCCTTGTTGGTTATGCTTGCTTGTGATCCGGTTTTTGTGCCTTTGTGCCATGCTTGTGCCTCTGCTCCCTGCTTGTGCCTCTGCTCCCTGCTTGTGATCCGGTTTTTGTGATGCTCTCCTGCCCCTGCCCCCTCGTTGGTTGTGCTTGCTCTCCTGCCCCTGCCCCCTCGGTTGTGCTTGCTGTCCTGCCCCCCCCCTCGTTGGTTGTGCTTGCTGTCCTGCCCCCCCCGTTGCTTGTCCTTGCTGTCATGCCCCCCGTTGCTTGTCCTTGCTGTCCTGCCCCCCGTTGCTTGTCCTTGCTGTCCTGCCCCCCCCTCCTTGGTTATGCGCTTGCTGTCCTGCCCCCCTCCTTAGTTATGCTTGCCGTCCTGCCCCCCGTTGCTTGT